>NW_026562424.1:3480000-3485000 GCF_027474105.1 Poeciliopsis prolifica
ATGTTTATTATGACTGTATTTCAATGAGTCTGCATTTTCTGTCCCATTGATCTTCTTGAAGGAACTCTATTGTTGGTGTGTCAAAACCGTCTTTTATCACAAAACCTGAGTGTTTCTCAAACTTGCCATCTTTCCAATTAGCTCTTTTATTTTCCTGAACCCCATTTGCGTAATTTTACGATCAATGGAAACGCATCTAGTTAAACCTTTCTGTGGATTCAGGTACGTTTAAAGTATTATTACTTTTCTTTTGGTTTTCGTGGTGAAAACTGCTGCAGTTTGACGAGTTATCCACAAAATGACCTTGTTTTGGAAAATGTTCAGTCTAGTAAACAAAAGTTCTGGACAAATAAGTTCTTATGGAAAGATGTGCTGAATCTCATAGCAGAAAAGTTACCTGTAAGTTAGTAAGTTAACACTTGGTGACATTTTGTATTTTTGCAGTATGGTTCGCCCATAAACCTCGGTCTTGGTTCGGTTAAAGTGAGCTCTGGTGCGGTTTGAATACTTATGTGAACGGCAAGCGGACCGGAGGCCACTCCAAAAGCAGGAAGTGGACTACATCACAGGGCATTCTGGGTAAAAAATAACCAAACCAACATGTTAGCCTAGCACTGGCGGGAGAAATGTCTTCTGCTCTTTTACTAAAGAACAAAGAGAAATCCTACAGCCGCTAAAACTCCACTCCATTTTTGTTCACACTTTAGCCAAGGAAGAAGAAAGTTGCTTCAGTTTTTTTTTTTTTTTTTTGCCATTTCCTTCAGCGGTTCTTCGTGCAGCGCCACCACAGGCAAGGAGGGGAACAGGTTTTTCAATCGGTTGGTTCTTTTTGGCAGTGCAATGTGAAAGTGAACCACACCATATAAAAATGTAACAAATGTTGCAATTTATTGGAGTGAAAACACCCTTAGGTTGAGCACGACTTTGTGTCCCCAAAAAACCCACCAAGAGTTCAAGAGGTAGGACTACTTTCCCAAGTTATTGTGTTTTAACATGATTGTCTGATGATGCGTTACATTTTCTCTCCTGTTGCCCATGGAAACCAAAGATGGCCACCTTAATCAGCCTGCTCAAAACGGCTCGGCTGCTGCGGCTGGTCCGCGTGGCCCGAAAGCTGGACCGATACTCCGAATACGGCGCCGCCGTCCTCTTCTTGCTCATGTGCACCTTTGTGCTCATCGCCCACTGGCTCGCCTGCATCTGGTACGCCATCGGCTTCGTGGAGAGGCCGTACACGGAGACCGGCTGGCTGGACAACCTGGCTGAACAACTGGGGAAGGCGTACAACGAAAGCGACTCCAGCTCTGGGCCGTCGGTGAAGGACAAATACGTGACGGCTCTGTACTTCACCCTGAGCAGTTTGACGAGCGTCGGGTTTGGGAACGTCTCGCCAAACACAAAAGGAAGGGGATTTGAGTTTTGTTGGGATTTCTGTAGGTTTGTTTGTCAGGGACATTGGGGACGTTCGCTAACTGGACATTTTCAGTGGCTGAAATTATACCAGTCGATGTTGGAGGGAACTCTCCTTCTGAGGTCCCTTTGCTGTCCTGAGTTGATTGTTCAGGGATGGAATCTGTTATGGTGATCAGTAAGGCGCCTTGCATTTCAGTGACTTTTTTTCTTGCTGTGCTTCGTCTTCGGTGGCTCAATCTCTCTCACAACATTGTTGGATGTATCTATCTCAACGATAAACCTGTTTGACAGCATCCTTCTTTCACAGTCAGAGATAAATCAGTTTTCTAATAGATTTGGTAAAGATTTCACAGAAGTTGAGGAACTTCTTTTGTGCGGCGAAATGAACTCCCAGGTGAATGTGTCTCTCAAAAAATGACACTATTGACTTTATAAGTGGAGCTTCCATTTTGAAAATTCGCCCTGGATGAAACAGTGACATCTAGTGGTGTAATTGATTAGAGTAATAATTAAAAAAAAAAATTATTTCGAAAATACCCATTTCACATGGATGAAGCATTTTGAGGAACAGCTCTAGGTAATCAGACGTGATCGAAATTTAAATTCTGAAAAAGAAAACATTATTGTGAATCATGAAAGATTCCTAAATATATTTGCTTTTGGTTCGACGTGGGGGGAAAAAGGAGCCCCGGAAGAAGGCTCTTATTTTGAAAATAAGCCGTGATCGTGCTTACCGTAATACGTGGCGCTCGCGCGCCATAGAAAAAGGTTGGACCGTTTGTTCGAAGCGGGGCTGGTTTGACCGCAGCGCCGCGGCCTCGGTGTCGCCTGAACTGAATGTCCGCCTCGGCAGGTCTGATTTCCGGGAAGAACGCTTTACAATGGACCGGTGAGGCTGATGCTGCATAACGGAGTTTCTGTGCGATGCCAAATCCACAGAAACTATTTAATCACTCGCTTATTTCTTCGCTAAGAAGCCGAACACGCCATAATAAATGTATTTATAATCACACTGGCCCACTTTGGAGAAATATCACGCACAGCTGTTTCCTAGGAAATCCGAGAACTCTATTTATTTTAGTGATAGATGTTAGAAAGTGGAATTTACGGATTTATAGAATAGCTACAAGAAAAGTTATTGACTTTGTCCTAAAATGTCAAAGATCAATAACATTTTTGTACAGAAATGTTGGCCCATTTTAGCTACTGCACTGTATGCGTTCTCAAAACTTGGTTGGGGCTCCTTTTGCATAAATCACTGCATCAGTGCAGCATGGGATGGAGGAGATCAGCCTTCAGGCAGAGTTTCCATGATAGCCATAACATTTCTAAATTAATCATTTTCAGTGGTCTTGTGTAATGCACTAACTTTCTGATAAACACAATTTTCGGTTGTCACTGGGCATGTCACGAAAAATATGTTTTGCTGGACATTAAATTACCCAGAAATTGTTATTTTTGGAGGTAGCAAAAAACATAAAAAACATGTTTCTAAAACAGTCAGTGGTTCCACCTAACCATAGCCACAGCAAATCAACATGTTAGTGATAGCCATCATACTAATAATAGCATTTAAGCTAGTTTTGATATCAATTGTAAACTTATACTGAACAAAATACGTCAATGATAGTCAAAATGCTAGCAATAGCCAACACTTTTTTCTTCTTTTCTTTACAATTAAAACAAAGTTCAAAAATTGCCATCATTTTAGATTGCTAATATTTTAGCAGGTTTACTTATATAGTTATCTATTAAGTTGAATAAGTGAACATGCTACTTATATCCTACATGCTATTTGCATGATTTTAGCTAACGTTTGCAATTAGCTAAATTTAGCTTATGTACTGTTGTTTGCCTACAAAATTGTGTAAGTCAATGATAGTCAATATGCTACAAATAGCCCACATGCTACTGGTAGCATTTTAGCTAACCTTAGCATTTTAGCTAAATGTTGCTTTGTCACTCTAACCTATATATGAGAACCATGAGACCCATTTCTTAGAAATACAAGATGGCTTCTTCTAGAATGGTATATGAATTGATTGCAGCAAAACCAAGTTAAGGGTCCAGGATCGTTTCTATTTGCACCTTCAGATTTGCTACGGTGGAGCATTATAAGGCAGCCATGGTGCTGAGTGGTGCTGGCGATGCTCTGGGCTACAGGAACCAGCTCTGGGAGTATAACGAGTCCGGACCAGCAATTCACCAGGTCAGGAAACTGAATCAGGAGCTGATGTCAAAGCAGAAAACTTAATGATGTTTGTCCTCTTCTGGCCCCCGTAGGAGCTGCAGGAGCTCGGCGGTTTGAAGAACATCAAGGTGGAGCTTCCTGATTGGCCGGTGAGCGACGACACCGTTCTACACCTGGCAACAGCTGAAGGACTGGCAACAGGTGAGGTCAACAACCCAACAAACCCACAAACTACAGCACAGCGATTAATTGATTATTCAAATAGTCGAAAACTAATTTAGCAATGGACAGTGGCAGTTTTAGCTTCACCTGGTTTAGATTTGTTAAAAATTGAGCCCCTTTCCCATCCAAGTATTAAATAAAAATAATTAATCAACAGATCACACTGTATTGATGTTAAGCAGAAAGAAGAGCGTTTCACATGTTTATGTTAAAAGTAAATAATATTTAGCTGCATCCTTTGCAGCTACATATTATATTATTGCTTTTGCCTCGAAGGCCATAAAAAGTTTATTTTCCACATTAAAAAAGGAAATATAAATTCTTTATTATGGTTTTTATGCATTTTAATATTGTATATGTAATATTAATCTGATTAATTGATTAATCATTAGAATAATTGGTTATTAATAATCGTTAGATACCTACCATAAATCTCTCGTCTGTGTTTTTCCTCAACTTAAAGATTTTAAATATAATTCCCATTTAACTGAAGTTCTATTTAAGACCAAAATTAAAAATGAACAATTAAATTGCCCTTTAGGTTGATTCTTAAAGCCGCTCAGATTTGAGTGTCCAAAAATGTTATTTATTTTTACTAAGTGGACCAAGAGAATTAAAGTCCAAACCTTGTTAAAGAGAGAACAAAAAGCAGCTTTTTTCCATCTGTGCTGGTGGAGCACAACAGTTACAGAAGAGATCTGACTAGACAAAGGAAAACACCTGATATACCGTATGCTGTCCTTCACACACAGACATGATATCGTCCAAGAAGCTCAGACACAATGTCTGTGGAGAAGCTCAGCAGATTATCACACACACAGAACAAATGCAACCCTCAGTTAAAACCAAGTTTCAGGCAGTTTATTAGGGTCTGTTTCTGTCTAAACTGGTCTGAGGTAGAAACTATTTATCACCTGTTGCTCGGCTTCTGGCTCACGAAGGCAAACTGTGACAAAGAAAAACAACTCTGCAAGCATGAAAATAAATTGATTAATACTGAATAAACGTTTAATAAAACTAAACACACTGTGAATATTTTATTTTCCACAACTATTTAGAGTAAATTGTGGGATTTTTCAGGGAAAACGGGGGAGGAGCTCCTGCATGAGGTGGCTGGTCGGTATGTGGAGGCGATGAAGGACATGGACGGGAGGAAACCCGGCCCTTCCAGCAT